>NC_057794.1:72809088-72813394 GCF_018294505.1 Triticum aestivum | reverse complement strand
GAGATGGGCTTCGGGCCGGTGGCGGAGCCTGGCGGCGCGTGCCACGTGGCACCTCGTTGTTGGGCGGGGCGTGTCCGGCGGCGGACGGACACGTCCGGCGCGGAGAGATCCCTGTTTTTTTTAGGGTTGCGGAGAGGGAGAGAGATCCCAAAATGGAGGGGTGTATATATGGCATAGGGGGAGCTAGGAGAGTCCAAATGAGGTGCGGTTTTCAGCCACGCGATCGTGATCGAACGCTCTAGGAGATGGAGCAGAGTTTGGTGGGTTTTGGGCCAAATTGGAGGGGTGTTGGGATGCAACACACACGAGGCCTTTTCGGCCCCTCGGTTAACCGTTGGAGTACCAAACGAAGTCCAAATGGCATGAAACTTGACAGGCGGTCTACCGGTAGTAAACCAAGGCCGCTTGGCAAGTCTCGGTCCAATCTGGAAATGTTTAATCCCCACACACGAAAGAAAGCTAGAAAAGACCACCGGAGGAGAACGAAGCGCCGGAATGCAAAACGGCAAGAGTTGGAGTACAAATTGGGAAAGTTACATCCGGGGTGTTACACAGTTCCTCCGTGAGAACTGGGACATCTTTGCATGGAAACCTCTGACATGCCAGGTGTTCCCAGGGGACTGGCTGAGCATCATTTGCGAGTCGACCCAAAAGTGAAACCGGTCAAAGAACATCTCCGACGGTCCGCCGTACAGAAGAGAAAAGCAATCGGTGAAGAAGTGGCTCGGCTCCTGGCAGCTGAGTGTATTCGAGAGATTTACCACTCCGAGTGGTTAGCTAATGTTGTCATGGTCCCTAAGAAGGACGACTCACTTCGCATGTGCATTGATTTCAAGCATATCAATCGGGCCTGCCCAAAGGATCATTTTCCTCTCCCTCGGATCGATCAAATAGTCGATTCGACTGAGGGGTGTGAGCGTTTGTCCTTTTTGGACGCTTATTCCGGGTATTATCAGATCCGTCTATATGGACCCGATGAGATTAAAACAGCTTGCATCACCCATTCGGGTGCTTCTGTTATGTCACTATGCCATTCGGCCTGAAGAATGCTGGAGCCACATTCATGCGGATGATTCGGAAGTGTTTACTCACTCAAATCAGTCGGAATATGGAAGTGTACATGGATGACATTGTGATCAAGTCACGTAAAGGTTCCGACCTACTGGCTGACCTTGCTGAAACCTTTTTCATCCTCAGAAGGTATGATATCAAGCTTAATCCGTCAAAGTGCAAGTTCGGAGTTCCAGGAGGAAAATTACTCGGTTTTCTCGTTTCCGAACGAGGGATCGACGCTAACCCCGAGAAAGTTAGTTCCATACTCCGGATGAAACGCCCTATGCGTGTGCATGATGTCCAGAAGCTTACTGGTTGTTTGGCCGCCCCAACTCGATTCATTTCTCGACTCAGCGAGAAGGCACTGCCTCTCTACCGACTGATGAAGAAGTCAAATAAGTTCGAGTGGACTCCTGAAGCTGATGCAGCATTTGCAGAGCTAAAAGCCCTGCTTTCCACCCAGCCGGTGCTTGCTGCTCCAATCAGTAAAGAGCCTTTACTGCTTTATATAGCAGCCACTGGACAAGTCGTTAGTACAGTACTTACAGTCGAGCGGGAAGAGAGGGAAAAGCCTATAAAGTTTAGTGCCCGGTTTATTATGTTTCTGAAGTTCTGACTCCATCAAAGCAGAGATATTCACACTATCAGAATCTTGTTTATGGGATTTCCATGACCACGAAGAAGGTTGCACACTATTTCTCTGATCACTCTGTTACAGTCATCAGCACGCTCCATTGTCGGGGATTCTGCACAACAGAGATGCAACTGGTCGAGTGGCAAAATGGGCGATTGAACTCCTTCCCTTAGATATCATGTTTGAGGCAAAGAAAGCTATCAAGTCCCAAGAAATAGCAGATTTCCTCGCCGAGTGGATTGAACAACAACTGCCGACTCAAGTTCACTCGGAGCACTAGACCATGTTCTTTGATGGTTCCAAGATGCTGAATGGTTCTGGTGCTGGGGTGGTACTGGTATCCCCCCTAGGAGACAAGCTCAGATACGTCCTCCAGATTCACTTTGATTCCTCCAATAACGAAGCAGAATATGAAGCACTCTTATATGGGTTACGTATGGCCATTTCACTCGGCGTCCGTCGCCTCATGGTCTACGGCGACTCAGATTTGGTGATCAATCAAGTGATGAAAGAATGGGACGTTAGAAGCCCAGCTATGACTGGTTACTACAATGTGGTGAGGAAGTTGGAAAAGAAGTTTGAGGTGTTAGAGCTCCATCATATACCCCGACTGAAAAATCAAGCAGCCAATGATTTGGCAAAGATAGGTTCCAAGAGAGAAGCCATTCCCAGCAATGTATTTTTGGAATATATTCACACACCGTCAGTTCAGGAAGATCCTTTCAATGAAGAGCCCCCGCAGCCTAAGAGTGCCACAGATCCGACTGAAGTCGAGATCCCAGCCGTGGTCGACCTAATCATGGAGGTTTTGGTCATCACTCCCGACTGGATGGTGCCATACATTGCGTACATCCTTAGGAAGGAACTCCCAGAGGACGAAGAAGAGGCTCGACAGATCATTCATCGATCCAAAGCTTTTACTGTAATAAGGGGTCAACTGTTCAGAGAAAGTGCAACTGGGGTCAGCCAGAAAAGTATAACACCAGAAGAAGGCCGAGTGATCCTCCACGACATCCATTCGAGGACCTGTGGTCACCATGCGTCCTCTCGGACTATTGTGGCTAAAGCATACCGAGCTGGATTTTATTGGCCACGAGCAAATGAAATGGCGAAAGATATAGTCGACAGATGTGAAGGCTGCCAGTTCTTCTCCAATATGTCGCACAAACCTGCATCAGCCCTGAAGACCATCCTACTCATCTGGCCCTTTGCTGTTTGGGGATTGGACATGGTTGGTCCACTGAGGACTGGTAGGAGCGGCTTCACTCATGTGCTTGTAGCAGTCGACAAGTTTACCAAATGGATCGAAGCCAAGCCTATTAAGAATCTTGAAGCTAGTACTGCTGTTAGCTTCATCAGAGAGTTGATTTTCAGATATGGGGTTCCGCACAACATCATCACTGACAACAGATCAAAATTTGATTCTGATGTGTTCAGAACCTTCTACGCCTCACAAGGCACACGAGTCGACTATGCTTCAGTCGCCCATCCCCAGTCGAATGGACAAGCAGACAGAGCAAATGGCCTGATTCTTAAAGGACTAAAACCCCGACTGATGCGAGATCTCAAGCACGGAGCAGGCTCCTGTGTTCATGAACTTCCGTCAGTTCTCTAGGGATTGAGGACAACTCCTAATCGGTCGACTGGCTAAACTCCATTCTTCTTGGTCTATGGAGCTGAAGCTGTTCTACCGAGTGATTTGCTTCGTAATGCTCCACGTGTTGAGCTCTTCTCTGAAGAAGAAGCAGAACAAGCTTGGCAAGACGCAGTCGACCTCCTAGAGGAGGAAAGAGAGATGGCCTTGATCCGATCGACCATTTATCAACAAGACTTGTGTCGATTCCATGCTAGACACGTGAAGGGTCAAGACTTTCAAGAGGGACACTTGGTTCTCCGAGTGGATCAGCAGAAACCACACAAGCTCACCCCAGCTTGGGAAGGCCCCTTCATTGTCACCAGACAGCTCCACAATGGAGCATACCACCTTTACAGTGTCGAGCACAAGAAGGATGAGCCACGGGCTTGCAACGCGGAGCTGCTCCGCCCCTTTTATACTTAAGTATTCATTCGAATAAAGTGTAATAAGAAATACCGTTGTAATTTGTTTATCAAAGACAAGAGCTTTACAGTCCTCTGGCATGATTGTTGTTGCTTTTGTTTATGTCTGAAAACCCCCAGCGGGTGACTTAGCCGCGAATCCGCGCCTAAGTTCAAAAGAAAATCCTACCGAGTGGTGAACCAGCCTCCCACTCGGAGGCTTAGCTGCAGTCCAGTACTCGCCTAAGTTTGTAAAATCCTACCGAGTGGTGAGCCAGCCTCCCACTCGGGGGCTTAGCTGCAGTCCAGTACTCGCCTAAGTTTGTAAAATCCTACCGAGTGGTGAGCCAGCCTCCCACTCGAGGGCTTAGCTGCAGTCCAGTACTCACCTACGTTTGAAAAATCCTACCGAGTGGTGAGCCATCCTCCCACTCAGAGGCATAGCTGCAGTCCAGTACTCGCCTAAGTTTGAAAAATCCTACCGAGTGGAGAGCAACCCTCGCACTCGGGGTCTTAGCTGCAGTCCAGTACTCGCCTAAGTTTGAAAAAATCCTACCGAGTGGAGAGCAACCCTCCCACTCG